>NW_005871402.1:798505-814109 GCF_000147115.1 Myotis lucifugus | reverse complement strand
TGGAAGGGAGGGAGGGAGGGAGAGGGAAGAAGAAGAGAAAGAAAGGGAAACCAGAGGCAGGAACAGTAAACCACTCTCTGGAAAACAACGATTAGCATAAAAATATTGCTAAGAGGAGAAGCCTAAACAAAGACATTACTATACTGTTAAATAAAGAACAATAACGTATTGGCCTGTATGAGGCCAGAGTACAAAGCAGAAATATAGGACAAGGAAGACAAGGAAAAAATGTTGTAATAGAAGGAGATGTATAAGCTAAGTCATAAAGCAATGGGAAAAATTAAAAATCAAAGAAAAATTTGGAAAATGCACATAGCAATTGTGATGCCTCTGTAATCACTGGAAATAAAGTCTAGAAAGAACAAAAATAATAAAATAAAACAATATGGTAAAAAGTAAGCATTAAAATTATGAATGATAAAATTATAAAGGCAAGCAAATAAGATTCAGTATATACATTATTGGCCTATCTAAATAAAGGTAAATAATAAAAAATATTGATTATTGAAAAATAGAATTTAGTAAAACTTTCTAGATATGAGATGGCATATCTTCAGATGGAAAAGATATAACATGTCTCAAGAAAAACTAATAAAATGCGTTCAACCTCAAAACATGTTAATAAATTATTAGACTTAAAAGATTTAAAAATAACTAATGAAAACTATTAGTCATATTTCATGAAACAAAATTTACAAGTTTCAAAAACCTGAAGATCTTCATAAGGAATATTTTGGACCTTTCTTTTGGAACTACTGGAACCAACATCACTACTGATTTGGGATGATCATCATTAAAAATGAACATGAATATATCTTGTTTACCATTTTACTACAATACTTTAGGTTTTTGATTAGGCACTTAATGAACATTTGCTAAAGCAATGAGTCAAACAGTAGTTTTGCTAATTAATTTACACTAAAATGAATTGAATTATTTTGTCCTACTTTTGTCTCCTAATTGTCAAAGCAAATGTACCTGCCCTTGATCTATAACATAGAATTTCTGCAATTCAATGAATTGTTGGATACTACTACCTGGAACTCTACTGTCCCATCTAATCAAAACACTATTTTAAATAAGTAGTTTAGAGATTTTATTTAAAGGATATATATGAAGTATTTTTAAATTTATAATCTCACTTTTAACATTTAACTTGGTGAAATAATTTGATTATCTCATAGTGCTTATGGAAGTTTTTTTTATATTGATGCTATCAGTCTTTAGTTAAGGGTATTATAAAAAAAGGGTACAATATTTGATATTACAATTATGATGTTCATTTCTTAGGCAAGAATGGGAAATTTTATTAGGTCTTATATTAAGGGAAAAAACAACTATTCTTTGAAATTAAAGACTTAACATCTAGTAGGTAGGAGTAGTCCCACCTCTTCTGATAGTAGGCTGTTCATCAAATTTGGAGCTACAACTGAGATGTCTGGACATTAATGTCTGTGATCTGGAGCTCCTGCTGGAATGCTTAGTAAGGCCCCTGTAACACTTCCAAAAAGCAACAGTCTCTGCCTCTGTTATCAGTGCTATTTGTTGAAATACAACTTTGTCCAGTTTAACATTTGCATTTACATGAACAAGAGACAACCTCAAAAATATATAGTTTGTGATCTCCGTATCTAGTTATGTAGGACATTCTATCTAATAAAGGGGTAATATGCAAATTGACTGTCACTCCAATACAAGATGGCCGCCCCTATGTGGTCAAAGATGGCCACCACAAGATGGGCAGCAGGGGAGGGCAGTTGTGGGAGATCAGGCCAGCATGGGAGGGCAGTTGGGGGGGAACCAGCCCTGCAGGGGAAGGCAGTTGGGAGTGGCCAGCCCTGCAGGGGAGGGCAGTTAGGGGTGACCAAGCCAGAAGGGGAGGGCAGTTAGGGGTGACCAGGCTGGCAAAAAAGGGAAGTTAGGGGTGACCAGGCTGGCAGGGGAGGGCAGTTAGGCATCGATCAAGCTGACAGGGGAGTGGTTAGGGGGTGATCAGGCTGGCAGGCAGGTGGGCAGTTGGGAGCCAGCAGTTCTGGATTGTGAGAGGGCAGTCGGACATCCCTCGAGGGGTCCCAGATTGGAGAGGGTACATGCTGGGCTGAGGGCCACACACACACACACACACACACACACATATACCCATGCACAAATTTTGTACACTAGCCTCTAGTATATCATAATATCAATTTAGTTGAATTTTATTTTCCAGTTTTTTTGCCTCTCATCTCTCTTTATCTATTTCTGTCTTAATTAAATCACTATCTCTATCACTATCTATCTTCTACTCCCACTGGAGCTAATGTAATACTTTCCCAAATATATAATGTAATATGTATCAATTTTCTCAAGTTCCATGAATTTAAGAATTAATATCAGCCACAATAGCTTAATGCTCTGAGATTTTGCAGGATGTTGAGTTTTCTTCTGAGTAGATCAACCACTCACCAGGCAATGACTACAATGTGCAGGGGCTTACAAGTTTGGGGGAATAATGGGGATTGTTAATGAATAGTGCTCTAAAGGTTGAGAGGTGATGGCACCACTGTCTGAGAAGACAATGATTTATGGGTCTATATTGGATAATATTGCTTAAACCTCTGTGGGCTTCTTTACCTATACAGAAAATATATGGTCCAAATGCTTAATTATACCACTACCTGATAGCCTTTGGATCTCATGGGGCAAATCATACATATGTATTAACCTTCTCTGAATTATTACTTTTTTAATTTTAAAAAATCCCAAACAGTTAAATAATAATAAGGCTATAGAAAGGTAGAAAAACAAACTGAAAAGGTCTTAGAGTCAGTGCTGACATTGCATGTATTTTAATCTCTTGCAAATATAAAAATAGCAAGGTTAAAGAAGTGAACTATTTTAAAAATCCCTTTGAATTATAGAAGGATGCAACTTTAGATCCTAAACATAAGAGAGTCCTAATGTTACTAAAACAAGAGTGACAAATGATTGCATGTCACACCATGATAGGTACTATATTGAGGGATGTGATTGTTAAATGGGAGTTTGGTAGTAGATATGAAGAAATTAAGACAAATAAAAAGAAAAAATAAAGAAAGAAAAGAAGAAAAGGGAGAGAATAAGGGATGGAGAAAGCTAGAAAGGAAGGGAAGAGGAAACTTCAATTTGGAACTTAGACTTTAAAAATAAAAGGGAAGAAAAATTATGTTTTGGCAATAAGGAACTTGAAACATATGATTTAAGAACTGTAAGTAGAACAAGGTAGTTAATATAAGTTGCAGAAGACAAACTACTGTTAATAAATATGAGAAGCCAAATTGGAGCAGATTATAAAGGGTTGTACAAGCAATGTAAAATTACTTTGTTGTTTTTGCTGCAGAAAGGTAACATTAAATGGCTTTACATAAAGAGGTAATATTCTATTTACGTCTTTTCATGAGTATCAATAGTGTGCTCCTATTTACTTAATTGAATATAATATTAACGAAACCTCATATAAAGCATGACACATTCTTTTTATTTTTATACTAATTATATTTTATGAAATATCCTGATTTAGTACCTATCAACATTTTCTGGCTTCTTTTTCTTGTATATTCACGGGCACCTCTAGTGTCTCAACTGGTTTCCCTGCTTCCAATCTTGATTGTTTCAAATGCATCCTCCACAATTCAGTTACCAAAATCTTCTTTTTAAAATAAAATATTTGATCTGACAAAAAAAAAAAAAAAACTTCAGTGACCTTCCTTGGCTCCCACAAAGGAGTACTATTTTTTAAATGTAGATTACAAGGCTCATTATTATCTCAAACATCAGCTCCATCTGTTGCCTCATTCCACAGTGCTACCCTCAGGGTCTAAGCTCCCACACTACTTATCAATTCTCAGTATTTTCAGCTCACTTATTCTTCATTTTCCTGATTGTCCTTTTCTCTGCATGGAATAGACCACACACTTTTTACTTTGCCATATTCAATTATATATATTTTTTAAAATCTTACATTACAAAACTAAGGAAGACAGAATTTAATAACTTATCTAAGTCACAAAGCAATGAGAATCAGGATCTGAGCTTCAGGAATTTATCTTCAGAGCCCACATCAGGACGATGGAAGGAGGTTTTCAGGAAATGTTCTGAGTCAGGGGCCCAGCTAAATACGTGTAATAGAAAAATACTCCACCTGCAGTGGGAAAAAAGAAATAGACACTTATAAAACGTAACACTACCCAATTCATCATTTGTTTGTATTTGCCACTTAAATTATACTTTCTGTGTGGCGTGTGTCAAGTTGATCTCAGTGCACTCCTACACTTGTTTGATTTAAAACGTGTTCTTTATATCACCACGTTTCACTCTTTCCATAAATTGTGTCTTTGAGCTAACTCATAATAACTGACAAAAGATCTGCAAATGATTGTACTGAACTTGCTTCAAAGAAATAAAAGGTGTCATGCAGATATGATAGGGCAAAGTTTACAATGGTTTGGTTTACACTTTCAACAGAGAATAGTTATCAGCTGTTACTAAGGGAGTTGCTGGATGTGCTTTGCTGTGGTAGAGGGATCATAGGCAGTTATTATGTTACCGGAGAGCCTCCTGAGTCAGAAGGGGGCTCCCCCCTCTTCGGCTCTTAGCACACTTGTTTGAAAGAATTATGACAAGTGACAGAAAGCAGCGTTGAAGCAAAACAAGTGATTTTATTAAGGATACACTTTGCATAAAGCACAAATGGGCAACTCAGCTTTTCTGAGCCCCCTACCCACCGGGGCTTTAAGCATTATACATCCTTTGGTTGCAAGCTTCAAGGTTCCTCTCCCTTGGTGTGAGGATTAGCATATGGGGATTCAAGCTCCACCGTATCCTTGTAGTTTGACTGTTGATAATCCTGTCTTGGCAGGTCTCAGAATTGCTTGGGTATAGCAATAATCCCACTCTCTTGCCTTAGTATCTATGTATCCTGCTAACATTGCCCCCTTAAGTCTAAATGTTTTTGGGGTGTTGAAGGTCGATGGTCGGTCTTTCATATCTACTTGCTGCTGACTGAGGACATAGAGCTGGTTATGGGATGGCATAATCCATTCCCTGTCTGGGCAGGCAAGGGTGAGTGTTCTGTATAAAATTTGTCAGCAACCTGATCTAAGGGGCTGAAGGGTATGTTCAAATATCCTTGTTGGACGATCATTTGTAGGTGAATTGTCTCTAGCTTGAAGATATAAAAAGGAAAAATTTAAAAATACAGGGTCCAAAAAGAAGTAGGAGAAATAGGAAGCCAGAGAGCCTAGAAAAGGTCCTCAAGAGTATGATTGTGTAAGGTCCCTTCCAATAGGGGCTAACTGTGCTGCTTGCGATCCTTCCTTTCAAGTTTTAATGAAAACCTGGGATCTTGGTTCAAATAACGGAGCCAAGGTGATTGGGGCAATCTTTTTTATCCCTCGGTCTTGAATTGTAATATGAAATTTTGTAGTGAAGTGGCAAACCAGAGATCTTGATTTAGTTCTTAGTTTAGCAGAATGTCCATGGTTAAGAAAGTCTTCCCTTACAGAGTCTCAAAGGGGCTAAATCCTAAAAATAGGGTTGGATTGATCTTCATTCTTAATAAGGCAGTGGGAAGAAGTTGTTACCGAATGTGATTCCTGACATAATTTTCCTGACATATTATTCTTTTGTGTGTTTGGTTTGTCCTTTCGACTTTTTCGGAGGATTGGGATCTCCATGCAGAATGTAAATGTTAATCAATACCTAAGGCTTTACTGACCCTTTGAGTTATATTTGAGGTAAAGGCCAGGCCATTGTCTCTTCCAAAATGACAGGTGTCATGTAAGTCTTGTATAACTCTCCACTGAATTCCCTATGGGAGATGTAAAAGACCACCTCTTTGGTACTATCTCCACTCATCCTTGTTATATCCATGTTGCTTAGACCAATCTATTTCTTCCTTGGTACAGCAAGGCAAATATTCCTTTGCGGTTACAGTGGGAATAGGGCTCCAATGATACTTTCCCTTTTTTGGTGACATTCTTGGTTGTACGATCTGTGAAATTGTTTCCCTGGACAATTTCTTCCATCCCCTTTTGATATCCCTAGCAATGAATCACTATTTCTTGGAGGGAATTTTACAGCTTCTAGAAATTTTAAAATATGAGACCCATATATCAATGGTCCCTGTTTTCTATTCAGATATACTTTTTCTTTACAAATAGCTGCATGAGCATGTAGCATTAAAATTCATATTTAGAGTGAGCATGTATTTTAAGTCTCTTGCCCTTTTATAATTGTAGGGCCTGTGTGAGGGCTATTAATTCTACTAATTGTGCTGAGATTCCTGGGGGTAAAGATTGAGCCTCTATGATAGCATGCTGGGATACTACCCCATATCCACCATAGCGTACCCCTTCTTCCATGAAACTGCTTCCATCTGAGAGCCAAACTTTATCCAGGTTTTGGAGTGGTTGGGCTTTTAGATCTGATCTCTTGGCATAAACTTGGTCTATGATCTCATGATAATTATGTGTAGCAATTATATTTGGGGTAGCATTTAGGTGGTTGGATTTAGGACAGAACAGTTTTCAATTTTTACCTGTGTGTTTTCTAGTAGTGTAACTGGTGCCACAACATGCAATTATTGCCCTAACTGGTTTGGCTCAGTGGATAGAGCATCATCCTGCAGACTCAAGGGTCCCAGGTTCGATTCCGGTCAAGGGCATGTACCTTGGTTGCGGGCACATCCCCAGTAGGGAGTGTGCAGGAGGCAGCTGATCGATGTTTCTCTCTCATTGATGTTTCTAACTCTCTATCCCTCTCCCTACCTCTCTGTAAAAAAATCAATAAAATATATTTAAAAAATAAAAAAAAACATGCAATTATTTGTAAGCCAGTGAAGACTTTTAGTATTGAGTAATGGTATAAGTGTATATAATTATATTTTACGCTACCCATATTTTAAGTGCTTCTTCTAAAAGTAAAGCTGCGGGTACTACTATCCTAAAGCAATGAAGCCAGCCTTAGGCTACTATATCTAATTTTTTTTTTAATATTCTACAGGCCTCTTGGTGGGTCCCGAGGCCTAAGTCAGGACCTCTAATGCTATTACCTATTTCTCAGTAACATATAGTTGGAAGGGCTTTTCTAAATTTGGGAAACTTAAGAGCTTCATTTAGTTGTTTAAAAGCCCTTTGTTGGTCCTTTTCTCAGTATAAGCTAGTTGGTCCCCACTGATTGCTTTCCTTTTGAACTTTGTAGAGATGTCTGGTCTTTTGCCCATATTCTAGGATCCATAATCTGCAATATCCTATTAATCCTAAGAATACCTGGAGTCGGTTCTGGGTGGTAGGCTCAGGAAGGCCTAAAATGGCCTGTATCCTATATGAGGATAGTATTCTCTTCCCAGGGGTTAATATAAAGCCTAAATATTCTACTTTTTCATTTGAGCTTTATTCTTAGATATTTTTATACCCTCTGTATTCCAGGAAATTTAGAGTTTATACCACATATTCATAGCCTAGTTTCTCCGTGTGGGAACATACAAGTACATCATCTACATATTAGATAACCTGGCTGGCCCCCCTCAAGTGATAGATCCCTTAAGTTCTCTGCCAGTGGTTGTTCAAAAAAATGTGGACTCTCTCTAAATCAATGAAGGACTCTCTACATCAGTTGATGTTTATGTCCTTATAAATTTGCCTATTGAAAAGCAAACAGAAATTGACAAGCTGAATCCAGAGGGAATGCAGAAGAAGGTGTATTTTAAATCTAGTACAGAGAACCATTGGATTTTGGAAGGAATTTGTCCTATAATAGTATAAGGGTTAGTTACTACTGGATGTATAGGGATGAGGATCTCATTGATTGTGCTTGAATCTTGAACTAATCTATAGGTCCCATTTTTTTTCTCTAATAGGTAAGATGAGAATATTAAAGAGAGAATTATAAGCTACTAACAACTCATGACCAAGAAACATAGTGATAATTTTCTGTAGCCCTTCCTTGGTCTCTGAATTTATAGGATATTGCCTTCTATTAGGAAAATTGATTGGATCTTTTAATTTGATCATAACTGGTTTAGATTGTGAGCCTCACCCAGAATTTCTGTTGCCCATATTTAGGAATTAAGTTCTTGTTCCTTATCTATGTCGGGTTTGGTTGCTCCCCTCTTAACAAATAAAGACATAACGGGAACTTACTCCTCAGTACTCTAGAGAAATTTACTTGAGTCCTAATTTTATTCAAAATATCTCTGCCTAATAAAGGGATAGGGCATTCTGTTATGACCAAAAATTGGTATGTCAATGTGATTGCTCCCTGTAAGCTTTTCAAAAGTGGGGTAAATTGTCTTGCCTGAGGTGTGCCATCTACTTTTTGTATGATAGTACTATCAGAAGTGAGGGGTCCCTTATGGGAGGTCAACACAGAAGGTGGCTCCTTATCTCAAAGAAATTAACAGGTCTTCCTGCCACTGCAAGGGTTACCTTGGCTCTGTCCCTCTTATGGAGATATTCCTAGAGGGAGCCTCCCAGAGTGTAGGGCCCCATCAGTTCAGAGCCATGGCATTCGAGGGTGCAGACCAGGGGTCCCTTTTGGCCCTCAGGGCTGTCCCTTTTCCAATGTCTGGACTTCTGGCATAAGGGGCATGGTTTTCAGTGAGGCCCCATCCTGCTTTTAGTGCCCAGGCTTCCCATATTTATGACAATTACCAGAGGGAGAGCCCCTGAGTTTTCTCTTTTGTGGACCTTGAGGCCATTGCTCTTGTAGGGAGGTTGATCCCGCCCCTTCTTCTTGTGTTTTTACCTCTCTAGGGCCCTCCCCTCCTCTTTCTGGTCTCTATCACAGAACACTAAGAATGCTGCCTTTAGTATATCCTCCATGGGAGTCGCTGGTCCTATTTCTAACTTCTGGAATTTTCTTCTAATATCTGGGGCTGAATCATTCATGAACTTGTCTTTTAATACTATTTTTCCAGCAGGATCTTCAGGATCTAGTATGTTTGATTATGCCTCCCACAACCTTTCTAAAAAAAGTCTGTTGTGTTCTCCTGAAGTCCTTGGTCAATGGTTGACAGTTTATTAAAATTAACTGGTGTTTTTTGTTTGTTTGTTAGTTGTTGATTTTTATTTTTATTTTTGGGGGGAAGTCTTTCATTCCCTGCAAGAGGCAAAAAAGCATGTGATCTCTGGCCCACTTTCCATACTCTGAATCATGGTCCCCATTAGGATTAGAATAGGGGATGGCCTCTGTTCCTGGTGGATAGTTATCATTTTGCATATGAACCTCATTTACATAGGCCAATGCCTTCCACTTAGGGCTCTCATTTTCTGAGGTGGTCAGGTTCCTTAGAGGATTAGATTATCATCCCTCCGAGATAAGTCAGAGGTTAAGATGAACTTTTTCCATTCTTAGATAAACTTTCAAGAGTCATCTGTAAAACTCCGGAACCTGTCAGTTATGCCCATTAAGTCTTGGATGCTAAATGGAACCTGAATTCTTATTATTTCCTCCTGTTCTGGGGCTTCCCTTAACGGAGAGAGATGAGGTGGTCTTCTTTGTTCTGTTTTTGTTCTTTTGGAATTTATTGTTTTATCCTTCCCCTGACTGGTTGATTCTTATCACACTTACAGGAAAGAATTCAGATAAATGACAGAACACAGTGTTGAAGCAAAGCAAGCAAATGCATTAAGAATGCACTTATGTAATTACTTAATCAATAAAAAAAAATAAAAAATAAATCAAGAATGGATGTGCATTCTAATCAAATATCTTTTGGCATTTCTTGATACACTTGTATGATTTTTAATTTAAAATATATTTCTCCTTGAATTAAATATGTTAATTGATTTATTAATGCTGAAATAGCCTTGTATTTCTGGAATGAATTTTATTTGATCATGCTATGTCATTTTTCCATATATGATAGGACTTGGTTTCTCAAATCTTTTTTTTGGATTTTTATTTATATTCATGATATTGGATTAGAGTTTTATAATTCTTGTGATTTTGGTCAGATTTTGGTGTGAAGATTATGACAGAAATATTTGTAAGATGAATAGTGGTGTGTTTAAATTTATTAGTTAAATGTTGCTTAACCTTTGGCCGTGTGATCAGGTAACACAGCTTATAAAACACTTTTAAAAAAAAGAATGCACTTGGAATAAAACCCAAACAAGCAACTCAGTTATTCTGAGTATCACACCCACTGGGGTTTTAAGGGTTATATAGCTGTTGAAAGCTTCAAGTTCCCTTCCCCTGGTATCAGCATTAGCATGTAGGGATTCAAGCTCCCTCTTGTCATTGTAGTTTGACTGTTGATACTCTTGTCTTGCCCGGTCTCAGGATTGCTTGGGTGTGATAATAACCTCCTCTCCTACATTAGTATCTATCTATCTTGCCTAACAATTGCAGTCTGGAAAGGATTAAAAATTGCATGAAGATTAGCATGGCCAAAGGCTTGTCTTGATTTCAGGGCATATCAACGGAAGTGAAAAGAGATTTTTACATAAAATGTGATGGAACAATACTAAAAAATCAAGAATCTGGCCGGTGTTGCTCAGTGGTTGAATGTGGACTGGTTGACAGGAGGTCACAGTTTGATTCCCAGTCAGGGCACATGCTTAGGTTGCTTGCTCACTCCCCAGTAGGGGGTGTGCAGGAGGCAGCTGATCAATGATTCTCTATCTTTCTCTCCTTCACCTTTTCTCTCTCTGAAATCAATAAAAACATATTTCTTTTTTAAAATATATTTTATTGATTTTTTTTACAGAGAGGAAGGGAGAGAGATGGAGAGTTAGAAACATCGATGAGAGAGAAACATCGATCAGCTACCTCCTGCACACCTCCTACTGGGGATGTGCCCACAACCAAGGTACATGCCCTTGACTGGAATCGAATCTGGGACCCTTCAGTCCACAGGCCGACGCTCTATCCACTGAGCCAAACCGGTTATGGCTAAAAACATATTTCTTAATAATTAAAAGAAAAAACACTTTGAAAAACTTAAATTTTGTGTTCATTGCTTTTAATTGAGAACCCTTAATTACTTTAACTTAATTATGATTATAAAAAAGGAAATCATTGATCATTGAAGCACCATAAAAACTAAAAAATCTGGGACTACTGGTATCCAGTAAGGCATGTAAGAAGCTTGGAAATTGTCATTTTTCCTAACAACAAAGAAAAAGCTAAGCAAACTGAAAAATCATTAACGTTTCTTAGACCCATAAAAGAAGTAAGAGTACAGGGCCAAATGCACCCCCTTCTCACAAATTAAAGAGACCAATGGGCAAAAACAGAGAATCAAAACTAACCTAAGCAGAAATCCACAAGCTGAAACCTTCATAGGAACCAGTGCCAGAGTGGGTTGGGGAGAGAAGCCTGAACTGCAATTGGGTTCTGGAGGCTCAGTGTGGGCAACTCTGAGAATTAAAAACTCCAGGGACCAAGTCATGATGGGAGTACACACACCCATGAGTTTCACCTCCTGCAGTTTTACCAGCTTCTTATGGTGAATAGTGGAGAAAAATTCCCGTATGCTTCCTGCAGGAAAAGGGGAAATATTTTTTTTAATTGGCTGGAGCACGCTGTTCTTCTTAACAAGGTATGCCTGTCATCTACTAGAATTTTATTAAAGCCTAATTCACCTGAGGGAAGAGAAATAGCCAATTCCAGGTGGCTCTAGCCTTCCACATACATAGAGGAAGGGAAACACCCCAAATCCAGCACACTCTAGCAATCCTGTCCTACCCAATGGGGAGTAGGTACTGAGAAGTACAGTGCTACCTTAGTTCTTGACTTAATTCATTTTGGAAAGCTGTTCAAGAAACAATTGTTCTAAAACCAAATCATTTATTCCATTAGAAATAATGTAAATTTTATTAATCGATTCCAGACCCCCAAATGATTTCCTATTTTAACCTTTCTTATATACTTATTTGACTTGTATTGTTTAATCTATACATAAACCTTTAGAAACAAAAAGGACATGAAATGTAAATGAAAAGTTAACAAAAAGGGAATAAAATGTACAGTAAAAAATGAAAATCTATGTATGCAATAGAACTTACCTTTCATATATATATACATACATATATATATATATATATATGTATATATATATGTATATATATATATTGTTTTCAGAGAATAAGGGAGAGGTAGAAACATCAATGATGAGAGAGAATTCTTGATTGGTTGCCTCCTGCATGCCCCTGACTGAGGATCAAGGGCACAACCTGGGCATGTGCCCTGACCAGGAATCAAACGCCTGATCTCCTGATTCATAGGTTGATAATCAACCACTGAGCAACACCAGCCAGGGTAGAACTTACCTTTAATATTGAGAGCTAGGGATAGAGGAGGGATAGAGGGATGTTATTATTTGGAAAGGAAGTTCCAGGTAGCTGTTTTTCTTGGGTTCTTTCTCTCTTTTGTCTCTTTGCTTCACTAGAACTCGCTACAGGCTCACTGGGCCTCTGTCTCACTAAAAACCTACCCAATGATGTTTGTTTTTGCCTGCGTTTTAACACTTGCCTGAAGTGAGACACTGCATTGTCACTGAATAAGTTTATCACATGGTTTGCTACTTCTTCGTCAGGTGATATTTCTCAATAAAACTTTGCATTTCTCCCATTTTCTTAGCATTTCCTTCCATTCAACACTCTTGATGGCCTCTATATGTTTTAAAATTGTGCTCATCCTCGATTTTGCCATACCATATTGTAGCCAGAACAGACACACGAACACCTCCATCATACTTTGCAATTATTTATATTTTAGGCTCTATTGTTGTTCTCACAACTTTACTTTTCACTTTGCTGCTTTCACTAAACTTCTGAGGACCCATGGCAACTTATTGTACATATTTAATAATAATAATTATAAGCAACAAAAGCAAAATAAAATCACGAAATATTCACAGAACAATTTCCTGAGATATTCAGAATAAGAGGTTTAGTAATAAACTGACTCATATTTGTGCATACTCTCCCTTGTCATCTGAGATACATGACTGATCATACAGGTATAAGCATGAAAGTGTTGTTGGGTCAAGAACCGAAGTTTTGTTTGACAACTGAGACATTTTTTCAGTGAACAACTTGGTTGAGGACTGAATTGTTTGAGATGGGAGACACTGGAGAAACAAGGTTTGACTGTACTTGTGAAATTCACAGTCCAGAAACATTCACTAAAAGATAAGACATAATAATAAACAACTTTAGAATGCTTCCTCAGTCCACAGAACCTTACCACCACATTACTAAAGGCTTATTTAAAGCAGGTCATTTTACCTCCTATATCATGTTCAGCTATCAAGAAAAAAAAGGCACACTAAGGACAAAAACATTTTGAACAGACACAGCAAAAATTGTGTGTGTGTGTGTGCATGTCAAGAATGCTTGATTCATTCTCTTAGTAAATTCCAAGTATATAATACTGCATCATTAACTATATTCATCATACTATATATTAGATACTCAGAACCTCTTTATCTTATTACTGAAAACTATTTCCTTTGATCACCTCCCATTACCCCACCCCCTGGCTGCTGGCAACCACTATTCTCCTCTCTGCTTTTGTGAGATTGTTTGTATATGTATTTATTTTAGATTCTACATATAAGTAATACTAAATACTATACAGTATTTATCTCTCTCTTCCTGGCTTATTTCACTTAGCATAATATTCTCCAGGCAAATCTGTTACAGGATTCCAGGGCAGGAGGAATAGGGAAACTGAAACAGGAAAGTTAAAACAAGGTCAAACAGTGTGGGCAATTTGCAGCCAGCTTGTAACTAACAAGCCTTTATCTTCCCCAGCCAAGGATGCAGAGCAAACAGTTAAAAAAACCACCTCATGAGAATGCAGAAAGGGAGACAGGAAGGGATAAAAATTGGCAGTTTTACTCCCTAAGCAGAGAAGCCAGCAGTCTCAAGGCTTGGTAGGATAAAGTTAACAGGTGCTTCTCATGAGTTCTGGAAAGGCCACAACAAAGTAAAAAGGGACCTTGAGAATTAATCTGTACCAAAATATCCAGCGGAGAAATTTTGAAATCTATACCAGGAGTATATATAACACTTCAGACCCCCACCCAACCTGCTCTTCAGATTAGCTGAGAGCCCATTTGCACTTCATAAGGCAGACATATAGGTTTGCTTGCTTTGTTTTTTCAATAAAGGTGCATGCTTTAATAAATTGGCTTTTCACAATGCAGTTAAGGTCTCTCATATACATTCATTTATATGAGAAGACAAGGATTGAGGTTGGGAACAGCCCTCTCCCTCTGACTCAGGAGGCTGTCCTGTAACATCTCTCTGGTGTCAGTAAGAGGTGCCTAAAACACATTCATGTTACAACAAATGTCAGGATTTTCCCCACCTCCCCTTTTTTAAGGCTGAATAACAATCCATTGTATATAAATAGTAGTGGCCCAGTGCATGAAATTCATGCACATTAAAAGGGAATTAATTAGAGGAAATATTTTAATATTGCTATTTGCCCTTTATAACAGAAGTGTCAGAGATGAAAGAAAATTAATATATGAAAATCTTCCTCCTGTCAGAGTCTGGAGCACACTGTGGGACCCAGAATCAAGTCCCCGCCCACCTACACGCACCTCGAAATCATGCGAGACCCAGATCCAGCTGGCCCACCCCCATTGGGTGAAATCCAGACCTGGCCGGCCCCACCCCCGTCAAGCCCCACTGGGTGGGGGGGGCATGCCCTCAGGTCCCCTGACCCAACTCTGGGTGGGGGGCACAGCCTCTGGTCCCCCACCCCAGCCCAGGGGCCACACAGCCTCTGGTCCCTGCTGATCGCTCATTATGGCTCATTATGGGAACCCTGCTTCCGCTGTGGGTGCAGCCATTATGTGTTATGGGAACCCCACCTCTGCTGTGGGTGCAGCCATCTTGTGACAGTGTGAGGGATAATTTGCATATTACCTTTTTATTATATAGGATATTCCACGATTTCTTTATTCCTCTAATTTATATTCCCCTTATAATGTACAAGGGTTTCCTTTTCTCAACACCTTTGCCAACACCTGTTATCTCATATTTTTTATAACAACATCCTAACAGATGTGAAGTGATATCTCATTTTAGTTGTTGTGGGGGCTCTGACCAGAGTACATGGGATATTAAAGGCCCATTTGCCATACGCATGCACAAAGGCAATGACACAGGAGTCTTACTGTACACACTGCACAGGCGACCTTTATTTTATGTAACACCAATGTCAATCTTTGGCAAGAAGTCTCTTTTGTTTGAGTTAGTATAAAATATGCTACTAAACAGCTGGTAGCTGGCTGCTCTGTCTGCAATAAAGCATGTTCCATCTATCTGCTTCTGCTCATATCTTTTTCCAGTTCCCAGCATCCAAGGAAGTCCTGTCCCTAGCAGAGGGGCTTGAACCCAACAGTTTTGATTTTTATTTCTCTGACTAGAGGCCCAGTGCACAAAATTCGTGCATGGCAGGGGGGTCACCTTCAGCACAGCCTGCACCCTCTCCAATCCGGGACCACTTAAGGGATGTCCGACTGCCGGTTTAGGCTCGATCCTGGGGATCGAGGCTAAACCGGGGGGAATCTCCTAAAAACCGGGGAGCTTGGGGGGGGGAAAAACCAAACGGGGGGGGGGGG
>NW_005871402.1:775664-798405 GCF_000147115.1 Myotis lucifugus | reverse complement strand
GAATTTACATGGAGCGCATACACAGGCGGTAAGGAAAGGGAAACAGTGAAAAATAATTTAAAAAGAAAGATAACCACTTCCTGACCCTCCCCTTGCGGTAAATACAGTAAATAAAGAAAAACATATAGCACGTATGTACATACGTTGAAATGACGGAACTTTTTTTTTTTAAATAAATAAATGGGAGATGGCGACGTAACCACGAAATGACTTATGTCGAGTCTGACGTAACTCGAGGACTGTCTGTAAAAATCTGACAGCTATAGAAAAAATTTTTTGTTATAAAATATTTTTTTCTGACAATTCTTAAATTCCTTGCTTAACTGCCGGTTTAGGCCTGATCCTGGGGATCGAGCCTAAACCGGCAGTCGGACATCCCTCTCATAATCCTGGATCTCTGGCTCCTAATCGCTCACCTGCCTGCCTGCCTGGTCGCCCCTAACTGCCCCCCCACCCCCTGCTGGCCTGATTGCCCCTCACTGCCTTTGCATGCTGGCCTGGTCACTCCTTAACGGCCCCCCACTACCGGCCTGGTTGCCCCACACAGCCTGCTGTTCAGTTGTTTGGTCGTCCTTCACAAACTCCCCTGCTGCCTGGTTGTAGGCAGCCATCTTGTAAAGGCATGAGGGTTAATTTGCATATTACCTCTTTATTATAGAGGATAATTATTGATGTTGAGCATCTTTGTCATATACCTGATGGCCATTTGTATGTCTTCTTTGGAATAATATATATTTAGGTTCTTTACCTAATTTTTAAATGATTTTTTTCTTTGTTTACGGGCATTTTTTTTCTATTGATTTGTTTGAGTTCCTTATGTATTTTAGACAATTAAACCTGTATCAGCTATACAGTTTGTAAGTCTTGTCTCCCATTCTGTGGGTTGCCTCTTCATTTTGTTGATTGTTTCCTTTGCTGTGCAGAAATGTTTTTATTTAATGTAGTCCCACTTGTTTATTTTGGATTTTTCAGTTTTCTATGTTATTGTTTCTAGTTTCATACCATTGTGTTCAGAAAAGTTATTTTATATAACTTCAACATTCTTACATTCTTAAGACTTGTTTTGTGACCTAATATATGATCGATCTTGGAGAATGTTCCATGTGGGCTTAAGAAGAATATGTATCCTGGTGCTATTGAGTGAACTGTTTTTCATAAGTCCCTTGGGTCCATTCAGTCTACAGTGTTATTCAGATCTGCTATTTCCTTATTAATTTTGTTTAGATGATTTATCTACTGTGAAAGTAGGGTAATGAAATCCTCTACTGTTAGCATGTTGCTATCTATTTCTCCCTTCAACTCTGTTAATATTTACTTTAAATATTTAGGTGCTTCAATGTTGGTGCCTATATATTAACAACTGTTATAGTCCCTTGATAAATTGACACCTTCATCACTATATAATTATCCTCTTTGTTTCTGTGACCAATATTTACTGTACTTTTTTGGTCACCATTAGTATAGAATTTATATTTTCATCTCTTCACTTTTAAACTATGTGTGTCCTTAAACTAATGTGAGTCTCTTGTAAGCATATTGTTGAATCTTGTTTACTTATTATTTATTTTTTTTGTTAATCCTCACCTGAGGACATTTTTTCCATTGATTTTTAGAGAGAGTAAAAGGGGAGGAGGGGGAGGAAGTAGAGACAGAGAGCAAGGACGCATTTATTGGTTGTCTCTCCCTAGTAAAAGCATATAAAGAAACAAATGTGTCTACCATATGGATGAGAAACAAAGCAGATTTAGAATATGCAGAGAGTTTTCTTAAAACAAAACAAAACACCTAACAGAAAAAAATAGAAGAGAAATCTATTAAATACACAATAAAAACATTTACCTAAATACAAACATAAATCTGTATAGTGGTCATAAATACCATGTTCCAAGAAATAATCATTTACAATTGTCCACACAGATATACATCTTGATTGGGTGTATTACTATTGTTGGCTGTCTGTCCTTTTTTTTTAAATTTTTCTTAATACAAATTAGTTCTATAGCTCTATAGCATGGAAAGCTACTATAAATCAAAATATAAACATACAAATATGTAATATAGTCCAAAACAAAGGTACAGTACTCAGAGGTGAAGCAAAAGGGAGCATTCATTTACATATGTAGTATCTTGAGACCTGTTGGATTTGGTTGTCCCTATTAAGGTTTCTAAAGATGGCAAAAATAAGACTACTATGGCCATATTTGAATGCTAGAATTTCTACTCAGCATGTGACCATTCCAGGAGTGGCAAACCTTTTTTCTGCCAAGAGCCATTTGGAATTTTATAACACCGTTAACAGGCCATTCAAATTTTTCAACTTAAAAATTAGCCTGGTATATTTGGTCAAACAGTTATTTAACTCACCCCTAATACTTTGGCAGGGCCAGACCAAATGATTTTGCAGGCCTTATAAGGCCTGCAGGCCGCATGTTCCCCACCCCTGATTAAACCAACAAAGTTATGAACTGTATATATCTAAAAATGTTTCTGCGCATTGAGGAAGTTGTAAAAGATTTACTTTCCAGATTAAGCCCACTTTAGCCTTAAGACAAAATTCTAACTGAAACTATTGACTGGTACAGAAAGTGTTCTAAATGTGGCTTTTGTGATTCGTGAATTTAAAAGGGAATTTAAAAACTTTTTTTCTGTATCATTTTAATGTATTTGATCTTCTTATCTCTCCTTCCCAAACATGTAATTTACATTATTCTGGGCTCCTTTAAGTGCTTGTCTTTTAAATTCAAGATGTGTCAAATATGACTTCAAAACAGATCACTTTTATTTGAAAAATTATTTAACAGATGAAGAAATAAAAAGCATTTTAAGATTTAGTGAGATCAGTGTGTTATGGGAAATGTAAAAAATGTCTACCCTTTGACTTTACAAGTGTATGAGCAGGATTTACTCATTGTACTTGAATTTGGAATAGTCTGCTACCCATCCCTGACCTTGCACGTGTCAATTACTACAAAGAAAGTCAAATAGTCAAATTTAAAGCCCAGAGGAAATAGAATAGTAAGAATGTCATATAAAACCCTTTTTATAGTAGACAAGCACTAAATTATTACTGCTCAATAGAGAAGATTTACAGTAATACTTGAAGATTCCTTCCAATATATAAAAGTGTTTGATTCCTTCCAATCAAATAAGTGTTTTATATTAAAATTTAAAATAATTGTTCTATAACCTTATAGATTTAATGAACAAGAAACAAACAACCTCCCACACTCAATTTCCATTCTATACTTTATCCTTTTTTTGTTGATCAAGGTGAAATCTTATTTTCAAGGTAGAGTTCTACATCTACCTATTTCTTAAGTCACATTTAATAAACTCACATATTATATTTGGATGTTTCTTTACTCCTGTACATGAAACTCCAGAAGAATAAATATTGACATGCTATCTAGACAAATCTTTCATATGCTCTTAAAATCAGTCAAATGTGGGAATTGTAACATTTTCTGTGCTCATAATATAAGGAATGAAACTAGTAGGTTTGATAAAAATCTATTTTTCCCCTTGTGACACTGTACTTCTGCATATCATTTGGATTGGGTTTTAGAAGATGAGATAGAAAAGTGGAGATGTTTTTTGGCTTAAGTCTTTTAACAGTCGAGATGAGGTAGAAGAGTACTGAGCAATACTGGGAAGAGACTGGCTGTGGACTTCAGGGCACTGTCTTCCTCTGTGTAGTCTATGGCTTTGAGGCTATTGGGGCTATTGTGGCAGCAGCTGTTGAAGCTGATGCACAGATTGCTGGGTTCTTTGACCCTGTGGGTAGAAGAGCCAGAATGAGCAGCAACAGTGTGAAGGCTATCACAATAGCCAGGGTAGCTCTCTCTTTTTCTTCTCCTGTCCCTTCCTGACACAGTCCTATCCTAGAGGCCCCACAGGACCCCTGTTGCCACTGCTGTCAGGGAAACCTATTCCTATCTGTTGGGCACTTGGGACCTTGGCACTAGTCAGGGGAAAATATTGAATTTTAAATGTGAAATAAAAATTTACCAAGCTTTCCGAAAAACACTAAGCTAACTAATGAAGAGGAAACAATCAAGTTGACTCATATATCTCAATAGCAATAGTCAATTCCAATTTATAGTAATGTAATGGCTGCTGAGTTCTAAGTGATTCTAAGGATGAATCAAATGTTAAACACAAGCTGTCATTCATGCGTAGGTGCAGAAGAAAGAACTTTACACAAGAGCTCAGGAAACAGCACCTATAGACTCTCTGGAAAGGTATGACGTGAATACTGCCCACAAAGGTATGACTTGAATACTCCGCACAAATAGATTCAGTGAAATAAAGTATTTAGAAATATAGAACCATGTCATGGAATAGCTGCTGTCAATGACTGAATTTATTTAAATGTGGAAAAGTACTATAATTGTAAGAAATATGGTACACAAGGGAACAAAAATGTTATAAATTATGAAATACAATATAATATTTTACTATATAATAATGAAAACATTGAGATAAAATGGGAGAGGGAAGGTGGAAGGAAGTACTGTCTAAAGTAATTAAATTATGTAATTTATATTGTACAAATAAGTTAAGAAGGAACTCAAAGAAGTCTGTATGCTTAAATGGCAAACTATATTCATGTACACAAAACAAAACAAAGAAAACACAGATTATGTAGCCAAAGAAACAAAAGAAATACCAGAAAGAGTTTATACTGGCATCTTCTCCATTGCAAAAATATGTGCATGTATTTTGGATATAAATATTTAGCATAGGCCATGGTTTAATCAATGGGATGAACTTGGTTTGGTATTGTTGGAACACATACCAACACTTCCCTCCCCTCACACATGTTGTTGGATTTTTTTCTGACAACATTGATAACTTACTTTGCCAACATTTTGGCAAAATTCTATAGCTTTCCAGGCACTTTTGGGCATTAAAATATTTCATGCAATCTAAATCAGTCTTTAATCTCACTTCTAATTCAATGTTTCTCTACTTTCCCCAGGCAGGGGATAGAATAGTGGAAAGAAGAAGAGAGTTGATTATTTTTACCCTCTTTGTTTTACCTCCTTCTTTCCTGGCTTCTGCAACTTTAAGGATAAAAGTGGGAGGGATAAAAATTCCATAAGGAAAGGCTCTTTATTCTGTGTTGTTAATAATTTTATCTTGCATTTGAATTTTCTCTTTTATGAGAGGCATCTAAATGCAAGCATTTAAAAGAGGGAACAATAACAGGTTCTTTGGAGGACTCCAATATCTCATCTCCAAGTTGCACCATTCCTTGAGTGTTGCCTCCTCTGTTTGACCTCTTTGGAGGTTCCTCTTCATGCTTGTTCAGGTAGTGAACCTGCCTAATATCTACTTTTCCTAGCATTTATTATTTCAAGGTGACATCAATACGAAAACATACCTTATACCACTGTTACCCTGTATTTTGTACTTTTTTTCTAAAATATAAGGTATTTATTTGGTCACAGAATCTGGAGTCTGACCCTGAATAGAGCTGACATCTGGGAAAGATGGCAGGGTCAGCAGCAGGGGTCTAGTCATTGCCTGGCCTCCTGCCACCCCTTACGGCACCAGGAAGGTGCAGAGTGATGGCCAAGGACTGAGCTCCATGGAGACTTCCTGTGACCTCTGATCTCCTGCTCTGGGGAGGGACCCCATTGCAGTCTGTGCAAGGACAGGAGGCCACACTTGTTCTCCGGGTCACCACCCTGGCCTTTGGTCTCTGTCAGGGCAGGCAGCTGGCACAGGCCGAGTCCAGGTGGGGGTCAGAGAGAGCTGTGAGATTTCTCATCTCCTCCATACCCATGGCATTTGTCCTCACCACTTGCCACTCTTTGGCTATCTGGACTCCAGTTGATAGCATACACCTCATCTCTGCGGCCTGGCAAGTCTGTGTCCAGCTTCTGGGCCTCATGTCCCAAGCCTTCAATGTGCTGTCACTGCTGCCAATGACCGGGAGCTGGCTGTCAGCTGACCATGCTATCTGGTGCACGGAAGCCACGTGACCACACAGGGAAGCCACCCCACCTGTTCTGCCATCCCACAGCTTGGTGGACTTGTCAAAGGAGGTGCTGGAGACCATGCAGGAGTCAGGGGAGAAGAGCACCTGGTTGATGAGGGCCTGGTGTCGTCATCCGTGCAAGGGGCTTCTTGTTCTCTGCAGGGGACCAAGGAATAAGGTGAAGTTTTCTGAGCCAGACACTACCCTCTTAGGGCACTGGCCCCCCACAATCGGCTCAGAGCCCTCTCCTTTTACTCCTGTAAGGACCCTTTGAGGCATTAACCGAGGCCTTAGCTGGCTCAAACGCCCCTGTGCACAGGGTATAGTCAGTGCTGAAGGCCATGGTATTCACCCAATGGCCATGGCCTTGAAGAGTCCAGCATAGCACTATGGTGGGCCCTCCAGACTTTGATGTTACAATCCTGTGAGGCAGAGTAGAGAAGCCCACCTCCTCCCCATCAAAGACAGGTGACTGACTGCGTGTGCCTGTGAAGATGCGCTCACAGTGGCCTGAGGTTGTGTCCCAGATCCACACACTGCCATCCTTGGAGCTGCTGGCCGCATAGTGGTACTCAGAGTATGTACTGAGGGGCTCCCAGCTTAGGCCCCTGACCTACTTGCTATTGCCACCAAGTGCCCTGGGGATGAAGGCCACAGAAATGACTGCCTCACTGTAACCCTCCAAGGAGCTGGTGTAGCCGGTCACAGCACGGATCTTGAAGATAGCCTGTGGCTGATAAATGATGTTGAGAACCTTCTCTGTCTCCACTCCCAGCATCCTCCCCAGTGAGGAGATAATCTCAGCCTCTGAGACATAGAAATCCAGTGGTAGGAGATCCTCCTGGGCCAGCAGCACTTTGCACATGAGCTGCCCCTTTCCTACACCCAACAGGGAGCCCAGTAGTTGACTGCCCTCAACCTAGAACTGCACTAGCAGCCTCTGCATGTCATGTGCAGACGCCTTGACCATCACTGCCTCTGCCATCCTGCTTCCCCACGTGGAGGAGAAAGCTGCTCTGTATTTTTGGATTGTTAGTGAAGATTGCTCCCTCCACCTTCCTGCCTTCAGATTTTAATAGCTGTGAGTCCAGCACCTTATCTATCAAAATCAAGAAACTTTTGGTGCTCTCCACAAACAGTGTGGGGCTACCCTACTAATTGTTGTGATGCAGCGAATTAGTAGGGTAGATTCTGAAGCCTGTTGTAAGGGCAAATACAAATTAAAAATAAGAGGTCTTTCAACCTGTTGAAAATAAGAGAAAATAAAGGACAGACTTCCCTCTTTCCTATTTTTAGAATTTACTTTAGAACAAGTGTAATTGTGAGTTCTTTCTCTGTATCTATGAAATGTATGCAAAACTTTAAAATACAGGATGTGGCAAAAGTAGGTCTACAGTTGTGAGTGCACAAAAGAGTTTATTCTTGTATTATCATGTATCAAACATTGTATACTTTCCACACAAACAACTGTCCGCCTACTTTTGCCTCACCCTGTATATAAATAAGTCTCTGGCCAGCTTTATGACCTTGGATTGACTTTCTCAAGTTTCCGTGGGAAGGTAGAAGCCTAAGTTCCTCAGATAGAAAAACTACCTCCAATCACAGAAGATTGTCTGTGCAATTTCTAAGCGGATTGCCTGTGATGTCCACCACATTCCGGTTTAATGTTTATTCAATATGGAATCATTTTCTTTTACTTCTACCTCTCTGGAGAGGTTTGCTGAATATGGAGAAGATTTTGTTTTCAATTATATTTCCTCAACACTGTCCTCCTGCAAGCACCATTCTTTTACAGCAACATATCTTGCCTTGGGGTACAAAGGCATCCTCCCTTCCACAAAGGAAACACTAAACATTTATTTTTCTTGATATTATTGGAAATGAAGTTTTGTCTTAATTTTCTTGAATTATTTGTTGTTACTGTATAAAAATGTAACTGATTTTTGAGTGTTGATTTTGAATCTTACAAACTTGCTAAGTTTACTATTTCTAACAGTTTTTTTCATATTTTCCTTAGGGTATTTATTTATTTTTAATACACGTTCATATACAAACAAAAGGGTATGAAAGGACACATAGTGAAAAGACTCATTCTCTTTTCCTTCAGGCATTCACTTTCCTTCCCCCGGTTATCGATTTCTTATGCACTCTCCCAAAGATATTTCTTACCTATATGAGCAATTACTATATCCTTCTACTATCTACACTATTGTGTACCTTTATTTTGTATACTCATCATATAATAGCAATATATAAAATGCCTCCTCATTTTATGACAACCATAAAGCTGCATTTTTATTAGCTACTTCTTATTTGGCAGCACTGTAGTATGTCTGTTATATTTTATTTCTTCCTACTGTTCATTCATGCATTTCAGAAAGTTTTCACTGAATAGCAATTTAATGTTTCTTAATTTTGCCCTTTTCCTTCCATGATACATGTAAGGTTAGTAACATTTGCAAAATGATTCTCTATTTCACTTGCCTTTTTCTTACTGACCTACACTAGTAAATTTTGTCTAAATTTCGTCTCAGGGGAGCTGAACAAAATATTCGCTAATGACAATCTACTTTCAACTTCTTGAGCTGAGAAATCTCAACCAGCTTTGAATTCAGATCTGAACTCCACACAATAAGATACTTTCTGATTCTCCTGTCATGTATCTCCTCTTTGTTCTTTTCCTTTAGAGTATTAATTTCAGAAATTAATGTGGCCTTTTTTCTTAGGTGAATATAGGCAATTACTATATTCAATTTTTAGTTGAAATTTTTCTGACTTTTGAAATTGTGGGTAAGTTATATGCTCAAAAATCCCTGTTGGCTTAAATGGAGAATGGATTTATGGCACAACTAAACTATAAATGCTCAGTAAGGCATGGGATTAACCATTTAAAATTAGGGAATCTTAATTATTCTATAGTATACTCAGAACTTAGGTGCCTTTAAATTTTAAAGCGACAAATATTCTTATTTCCTCCTAATATATAAAAGGCTTATATGTGGCAGATTCCATTTACTCTATAAAAAGAGAAAAAGCTATAATTGTATAATTAATTAATGGATAAGCACCAGTGATTTGCATCATGAAGCTATTTGAGCCCACTAAACCCTACCCCTTACTGAGGCCTGACTAAATGGCATTAACTTACCAAATCTCTTGTGGTCGGCACTTTTGAGATAACACTTGCACATCAAACTTGACTAAGTGAACCCCTAGTCACATTCAAACATTTGCCATGTCTTGGCCTCTGTTGAATCCCTTAGGTCTCCTGTGATTTCTGAGGCCCGTGGCCATTTATTTAGGGTTTAGAAACTTGATGACATAGAAATAGCCACTCACCTGGGGGTAAAGCATCAATAAGCTGCAGTGGCCTGCAAGATAAAATATTAAAAATAACAACAACAACAACAACAACAACAAAAAACCTAAGGCTTCAGCCTGGCTGGCATGGCTCAGTGGTTGAGCATCAACCTATGAACCAGGAGATCATAATTTGATTCCTGGTCATGGCACATGGCCAGGTTGCAGGCTCAATCCCCAGGGTGGGGCATGCAGGAGGCAGCTAATCAATTATTCTCTCTCATCATTGATGTCTCTATATCTCTCCCTCTTCTTTCCCCTCTGAAACCAATAAAAATATATCTTAAAATAAAACAAAGCAAAACAAACAAACAAAAAACACAAAAAACAAAAACTAAGGCTTCATACATCCTAACCAGGTCAACATGTAACAGCCAAAGTGTGACAACTATCCGTCTATATAGTTGTGAAAAGTAGCCTCATGGCTCAAATAGGCATCTACAGACAGCAGATTCAAAATGCCCTGCCCATGTATAAAAGCTCCAGGCACCCCACATATATCCCAATTTCAACAAAAATCTTTCTATAATGTTCATTTGGCTCACCAATATTCTACTCCCTATATATTTCTCATAGGTTTCAGCTATACACCATATGTTGGGGTAAAAAGAGGCTCAATTAATAGACTAGACTTCTGCCCTAGCTGGTTTGGCTCAGTGGATAGAGCGTCGGCCTGCAGACCAAAGGGTCCCAAGTTTTATTCCAGTCAAGGGCAAGTACCTTGGTTGCAGGTTCCTCCCAGGCCTGGGCCCTGGTCAGGACATGTTCAGGAGGCAACCAATCCATGTGTTTCTCTCACATCAATATTTCTCTCTCTCTTTCCCTCTCTCTTGCACTCTCTAAAATCAAGGGGAAAATGTTCTTGGGTGAGAATAAAGAAAAAGAAATAGACTACACTTCTGCACTCAAATGCGAAATTAATTGAAAAATAATGACAAAAACAATATGTATTTAAAAACCAAGCAGATATCAGTGAATGGTTTCCCTAGTACTGAATCCTAGGTTTGTGAATTGTATTTCTAGCAGGGTTAAGCTGGTAAAGACATCTTCTTTTAAGGCCAGAGCGTACACCTGAGGAGAAGAACAGAATTATGTTCCATGTGGGTAACTAACTCACTACTGAGAGTGAGGAAGTGTCTAGTCAACACATGTCCTCCCTTTTCTTCTGAACTCACTAACTGCATTTTCCTGTTGTGCAGTGGGTGAATGGATGGATCGAAGTCAATACTGTCACAACAATACAGCTTCCTCTACTTAAAAAGAATAATAAGAGTGGGCTAGGAGTCTTATTCATATCTCCTTCAATCCCTGCACTCCTTTCCCAGAATCCCACAGACACATTGCATTTGAATCTCCTTCAAGCTACAACTTTCAGCTGAGTTTAACATACTTCCCTTGATTTATTCCCCTAAAATGTCAGTAGATCCAGTCCTATATTCATTTTAAATAAAGATAGTATTGAAAGATAAAAAAGGAAGTTTTCACTGAAAAGAAGAGATCTTTGGTCCCTCCCTGGCTTCAATCCAAGACTTACCTTCCTCTTCTAATAACTGCCTTTAGTGACAATCCAGGAATATGTAAATTGACCTGGCTCATTGTTGTGTAATTCTTCTTCAACCAAATAACTTGTGGAATTGCACATTACTGTTGCTAATGTGTTCAACAAAGAGGAATCTGCAGCATTTTGTAGCTTCATTCTAAGCAATCTATAGTTTATTAATATGGGTAGATTATTTTATTTCTTTATAACTCATATTATTAAAGAACTAGGTGCCCGGTGCACAAATCCGTACACCTTGAAAGGAACTGTGGGCCGCAAGGCTGTGGTGGGCACAGGGGCGGATCTTGGTCCCTCCCACCGTGGCCCCCTTCCCCTGTCTGCTGGCAGCCCCGCTCTCACCTTCG
Organism: Myotis lucifugus; assembly: GCF_000147115.1. Lineage (NCBI taxonomy): Eukaryota > Metazoa > Chordata > Mammalia > Chiroptera > Vespertilionidae > Myotis > Myotis lucifugus. The sequence continues at coordinate 787,154 of NW_005871402.1, read as the reverse complement.
CTGCTCCCACATGCAGCCCTCACCAGCTCTTCATGCACCCACTGATGGTGCAGAGCAATTAGGGCCAGCGCCAGCAGTGAGTGCAAGCGGGACTGGCGCCGTCAGTGGGTGAGAGTGGCAGCTACTGCCCCGGTCACCCCTCAAGAGCAGGGGGAGGTGGAGAAGCCCTGAGGGGCAATTGGGGTCAGCAGCCGCCTCTTTCACCTGCTGCCAGCAGCAAGCGATCAGGGCTGGTGCCAGGTGCTGGCAGTGGGTGCAAAGAATTTTCAATAACCACCAGAGTCTCACCCTGATGACAGTGACCAGTGCCCTGCCTTGGCCTGGCGCCCCCGCTCACCTGCTTCACCATCCCACCGCTACCTATGCGCGTCATGTTCTGCACTCTGCTGCCTGCTGCTGATGCCCGCTATGTTCTGTGTGTGCCCCCTAGTGGTCAGCACACGTCATAGCTACCAGTTGTTCAGTTGTTCCACCGTTCAGTCTATTTTCATATTAGGGTTTTATATATATAGACTAGAGGCCCGGTGCATAAAGTTCATGCATGGGGGGATGTGTCCCGCAGCCCAGCCTGCACCCTCTCCAATCTGGGACATCCCTCTGACAATCTAGATCTGCTGGCTCCCAACTGCTCGCCTGCCTGCCTGCCTGCCTGATTGCCCCTAATCATTTCTGCCTACCAGCCTGATCACCCCCTAACCATTCTCCTGCCAGCCTGATCAATGCCTAACTGCTCCCCTGCTGGCCCAATCGCCCCTAACTGCCCTCCCTTGCCAGCCTGGTCACCCCTAACTGCCCTCCCCTGCTGGCCTGATTGCCCCTAACTATCCTCCCCTGCGGCCTGGTTGCCCCCAACTGCCCTTCCCTGAAGGCCTGGTTGCCCCCAACTGCTCTCCCCTGCAGGCCTGGTTGCCAACAACTGCCCTCCCCTGACTGCCATCTTTAACTACATGGGGGTGGCCATCTTGTGTGTTGGAGTGATGGTCAATTTGCAGTGGTGGATGTTCACCAGAACAAGAAACCTGGATGTTCTCCAGAACAAGAAACTTCTATCCATTTAGAGTGCTGGTTTGATTAGAGAAGCTCCATTTGGACTTGATAAAGAATCTTTAAAAATGTTATAAACCTGTGTTTTGTTGGCTGGTTGATTCCAATAAACCTGTGTTTTGTTGGCTGGTTGATTCCAAATATATCACATTTAAGAATGTTTCAAAGAGTAAACTTTCAACTCACTTTTATTTATTTATTTATTATTTATTATTTTATTTTATTTTATTGTTTAAAGTATTACAAATAGTAGTACATATGTCTCCTTTTTGTCCCCATTGAACTTCCCCCCTGCCTCTCCTACCCCCCGGCACATTCCCTCACCCCACACCCCCGTGTCTTGCATGCATTGGTTATGCTTATATGCATGCATACAAGTCCTTTGGTTGATCTCTTACCACCCCTCCCTACACTCCCCAGCCTTGCTGCTGTACTTTGACAGTCTGTTCGATGCTTCTCTGCCTCTGTATCTATCTTTTTGTTCATCAGGTTATAATGTTCTTTATTATCCATAGAAGAGTGAGATCATGTGGTGTTTTTCTTTCACTGCCTGGCTTATTTCACTTAGCATAATGCTCTCCAGTTCCACCCATGCTGCTGCAAATGGTAAGAATTCCTTCTTTTTTATAGCAGCTTAGTATTCCATTGTGTAGATGTACCACAGTTTACTAATTCACTCATCTGCTAATGGGCATTTAGGCTGTTTCCAAATCTTAGCTATTGTAAATTGAGCTGCTATGAACATAGGGGAGCATATATCCTTTCTGATTGGTGTTTCTGCTTTCTTGGGATATATTCCTAGGAGTGGTATTACTGGGTCAAATGGAAGTTCCATTTTTAAATTTTTGAGGAAATGCCATACTGTTTTCCACAGTGGCTGCACCAGTCTGCATGTCCACCAGCAACTCACTTAAAAAAAAAAATACTTGGCCATCATTAGAAGACCTCTCTTCCCAGTTTTCCTCCACCCTAGTATAAAAACCTGTACCGTTAGTGAACAAACCAACTGTCATTTTGCAATATTTTTATCTTTGTAACTATCTTCTTATTTTTTAATATTCTATTACATGTAGCCCTGACAATAAATAAATTTGAATAGTGATATGAATTTATAATGACTTTTAGCATCTAATATTTTAAATCCAACATTAAATTTCAAACTGCCTAAATTGTGTGTGTATACATATGACAGGGGAAAACAGCTCCCTGACAAGAGGTCATTAAACCTCATAAACACTAGAAAATATACAGTTTATTTATTTCAGCTGGCAATATTAATTATGCTACTTGGAGAAAAATTTCAATTGGTTAAAATAAAAAGGTGTTCTTACCAAAGAAAAGAGGAAAGGAGTGTAGATTTTATTTTTCTTATTTTTTGTTAATCTTCACCTGAGGATATTTTTTCATTGATCTTTTAGAGAGAGTGGGAGAGACAGGGAATGGCAGAGAAAACACTGATATGAGAGAAATGCATTGACTGATTGCCTGCTGCACATGCCCTGACCAGGGCCTGGGCCTGGGAGGAGCCTGCAACCAAGGAACGTGCCCTTGACCGGAATTGAACCCGGGACCCTTTGGTCTCCAGGCTGACGCTCTATCCACTGAGACAAACTGGATTCATATATTTTCATATATTGAAACTAAAACATTTTTGCATGCCAAAAATTATATATTAATGAGTCCAAGTAGATTTGATTTTCTAGAAAGCCATAGTCAGGAAGGCATTATTATGTTTTTTACTTGTTTGTTTTTCATATACCCGTGATTATTATAAAAATAATTACAATCATCTCAATTTTATGGTGAACCTAACTGCTTTAAAAATATAAAGCTTTTAAATATATATATATATGAAAGCCTAAGTGACCGTTATGACCAAACGACCAAACGACCAGTCGACCAGTCACTATGATGTGCACTGACCACCAAGGGCAGATGACCAGTCACTATGATGTGCACTGACCACCAAGGGCAGATGCTCGATGCAGGAGCTGCCCCCTGGTGGTCAGTGTGCACCCACAGCCAACCTCTCGTGGCAGGCCAACTTCCCACTGTCCTTCTGCCTGGCTGGCCAGCCCCGATCACCCCAATAAGGACTGGGCGAGATGGCCCTGATCAGCCCTGACTGCCGGCCAGGTCAAGGGACCCAACACGTGTACGAATTCATGCACTGGGCCTCTAGTATATATATGTTTTCCCATTTTTATTACATGCAAGGTCTCTCTGGACAAAAAGAACAAATAATTCCCCTGGATCATTTTCCTTAGCAATCTAAATGTGTTTTTACTCATTGATAAGTGTATCATTTTAATTTTAAATACTTTTTATTTATTCTTGTTCCAAATTTAGCTATACATTAAATGAAATGCAATCGTGTTTTCTACTGCCATTGAGTAATGGAAAAAAAATATACTGAAAAGAATCATTGCTAACATTTGTGCCTGAAAAAATATTCTAGCCTTTGGTTATATCATGAACTAAAGATCAATTTTCTGTGAAATGATATATTTTCTTTCATGTGGTGAGTTACTTTATACAAGAATTCACTGATTTTTGCTTGTGTAGTATAACTGGGTATATATTATATTTTCAGAGGTTTACAGATTTCATGTATGTCTAATTGCCCTCGTAAAAAATTATAACTAATAGATATTTAACTCAACTGTATCTTGAAGGCTACCCCTTCCTCATTAAATAATGTATTTCTAAATTGCAATCCCATACTGAGTGATTTCTATTATATATATTCCTTGAGTGTGTTCACAAATTTTTCATTCCCTAGTCACCTGAAAGAAAGTTTTCAAATGAGGAGAAATTGTCCCCAATGGTACAGAGTAATAACTGTTATGTTGATGCAAGCTTTGATATGAAGAGTGCATGGACTGTGAACCCCTGGGGCCACTTAGGAAGGCTGCTGAGTTAACAGAGTCTGCAAGGTTAGAGCTTCCTTGCATGTACTTGAAATTGGCTCAAGGCCCCATGTGGACTCATAAATAGTATAGAATAAACACCTAAACTTAACCCATTATCTAGTATTCTTTTCAAAGAATAAAGTGTTTGTGTTCTTCTGTGAGGGAGTTTAACAATATTACTTTTTCCCAGGAGAGGAACACTTCTATTTCATCCTTGTAAAGAAAAAAAAAAAGAGGACAAAAAGCAAAAACATTTCTATGGACTCTCTTTCTCTGCTTTTGAAAAAAATAGTTAAACTGTGTCTTGCTGGAAAGGATCAGCAGAGTGACACTGAGTGGCCCTTCTCTGCGCTTAAGGATGTGATTCTATCAGGCACCAAGCTTGATTAAAGTGAAACATAAAAATGGATTTTGATGAGGTAAATGTTAAATTTTTTCATAAAAAAGTGAAACAAGAAATTGTGTAAAATGTGTGATAAATACTCCATCATGTATAGGATGGAATTGTATCAAAGCTCATTTTTCTCAGAGGATTTTCTTCTTCTTAAACAGTTTATGGGCAAATGCATTGAGACCTAAGCAAATATGTCTCTCATTTCCAGCTCAGGCTTGTGGGATGTGGGATGTTAGATATAAAGCAGCATGTGCCAGGAGCTGCATAGAATCGCTCTCCATCTGCTGCTCAGCAGCCCTGCTCCAGGTAGAACTTTATTACCTTTAGTCCTGTGCCAGTACTAGCACCTGGATGTAGTTTAACTTCAGTCACTAGGCTGTATTTTAGGCAGAACCTGACAGGAAGAAAAGACAGATTGTGGAGAAGTGCAGCGTATTTCACTTTTCTTTCACACTTAGGAGGGTGGTAACTAAAAGCTTCGCTTGCTGAGAATTGGATCTCCACTATAAACACAGGATTTCTGTAGTTCTATCCATGTAACAAAATCTTCTCATTATATGGCACTTACTGGATATTGCTTAGCTCTCTGCAGTTGATAGTCAAGCAGTAAAAAGCTCCGCAATGTCGCTTTCTGACTTGATGGAGGTCAGTCAGGATGCTGACCCTGGTGAGCTGAGTCAGGCTGAGCCTTGTCCCAGTTCCAGGATAATTGGCCCCAGCTCCAGGAGGTTTAACCTTCTATTGCAAATCCTTTCAGGGTACATAGGCACAGCACCTTTTATTTGCTGTGGACAATTTTTCTTTTCGATAGATCCACACACACTTAACTTAAACATTTAGAGTTGATGGTCCTGAGGAGTTATATTTGTATGATTCAACATCAAATGAGGCTTTTACATATGGTGATGACTCCTTTTGACAGGAATTATAAAATAGCTGTGAGTTGGCAACATAATACTTACACATATGTAATATTTCTTTTCCTATTTTGTGAGTCAGATTTGATGGTGAAGGCTGGCAGTAAATTTCAATTTATCCTCTTTATTTTTCTTTTTGAGGTGTTACTTTTCTATTTCTGCTGTAACAAATTACAATAAACTTATAGGTTTAAAACAACAAAAACAATTATTACCTTACAGTTATGTAGGTCAGATGCCCAACAGAGCTTCCTGGGTCTAAAATCAAGGTGTTGACAGGGCTGCATCCCTTTTGAGGTTGTAGGAGAGAATCTGCTTCCTTGCCCATTCCCACTTCTGGAGACTGCAGGCTTTTCTTCACTCCTGGACAGCTGGCTCCTAAATGCTTGCCTGCTTGCCTGCCAGCCTGATCCTCCTTAACCACTTTGCCTGCCTGCTGATTGCCCCTAACCCTTCTGCCTGCCAGCCTGATCACTCCTAACTGCTCCCCTGCCTGCCCAAACACCCCAATCACCTCTGCCTCGGACCCTGCACCAGGGACCCAGGCTTCCCTCCCTCTGGCCAACCGCAGGTATCCGAGACCACAGACGGCTTCGCCTGGCTTTGTCAAGACGGATGTCCACAAGACCTCTGGTCTAATTAGCATATTACCTTTTTATTAGTATAGGTTATATTAATGACATGCATACTTAAATGCTGGTTCTTTTCTCTGGGAGTCAACATTTTACTTATTGCAGAGAATGATAGGGGCATGAAAGATGGTTTGTTTCCTGCAGTAAACAGAGTAAAAAATTTAAAGTGAAAATCTTTAAGTACACATATAGAGATGGTGAATACTATATTAGAGTAGACAAAGTAAGGGCACAAAATCTTTTGAGGCCTGTTATGATAAATCTAAACTATAGGTGAAATGGTAAAAGAAGAGTCTCAGTGATTAATGAGACTGATACTGAAAATGCTAATGAAAAAAGAGAAGAATAGGAAAAGAAGAAAGAAGAAGTCAAGAGGGAAAGAAAGGAGAGAGTGAAAGAAAAGAAAGAAGATAGAAGAAAAAGAAAAGAGAAAGTCCTAAAGTCAGATGATATTTGCATAAAAATTTGCTTGTCTTTTAAAAAGGACACCTATTCTTTTTAAGTAATAAAATAAACTCCTGTGGCATTAAATATGACTGACATGACCACATTCCAGAATAAGCTTAGAGAAGTAATACCAAGCAGGAAACTGACAAAATGAAGAGTAGTGGCATCCATATAAAATTGATTAGTACATTACTCAGTGCACAGCCCTGCAACTGCTACACCACACGGCCCAAGGAAATCCATTGTGCAAGTCACTGCACTAAATATAAATTTTAAATTGAGCTGAGATTTGATTTTCAGATACCAAAGATGCTTTCAGTAGTGATTTGCTTTAGTAGTATTGCCTTAGGATACCATATCTGAAATATGATAATCACTCAGCAAAATGTGTAGCTATGACCAAATGATTTTTCTTGTCTTGCCTTTTTACTTTCTTAGCGATCTATAATTGTTTTTGCAGTGGTTCAACTTGAGCTATTATACTATATAATGAAAAAGGTTTTGATAGTTTCATTGCTTCCTTAGTATCAAAGGAGCCTAATGACCTAGCTTTCCATCTCCTGGCACCGCCAAAACCTTTAATTAAACCATTTTTACATTATCATTTAAAAATCATGACTTTGTTCTCTAAAAATTCTGTTAATTGATTATGCTACTCACAAAAAATAAAAATTGTGGAAAGTACTTAGTTTTTTTTCTTTTATTATATATTAAAATAAACATCATGGTCTATAATTATAGGACATAGTAAACAGTATTTCTCAATTTAAACAAAAAATATAGTAGTCTTCTAAATGTTATTTTTTTTTCTTCATAGATGAGCAACTTATTATTTTCATTGCTGTATACTAAAACCTCCTAGAAGGTTACCTGGCACATACTATGCTGTCAAAATATAATTTGTTGAATGTATGGATATGTAATATTTCATAGAGGCTGCAGGTTAATAAATTCTTGGCAAATATTTCTCTTTACTTATGTGTAAAAATCATGAGAAAAAAAGGAGTTCATGTCTCACTAATATGATAAATTCACTCTTAGCTTTACTCACTTTGTAATTGTAAACAAGTTTGTTTATAAATCCTGGAAGATTAAAGATTGGATATTGTTATTATAATACAATCTCTAAAACTATGAAGGGAAAAGCCTTCCATATTAGCCTGTGCTTGTGAACAGAGGACTGGTCAAAAGTGTAAACAACTGACAGAGACATCAGTTAGCAGGGAAGATGTGTACAGGCATCTAGGAATGATGATTTTGTACAGGGAAATCTAACGTGTGGCCAGCATTTTCTGGGCAAATCTATCTCACAGTCCAAGGCAAAAACCTTCATTGCCATGTCCTAAAATGAGATTTTCCTCTCCTTCCATTCATGAATTCTTAGCCACCAAAGATGTAGTGGGGGATAAAACACAGTCCTTGATCTCAAAGAGTGGAAGACATAATGGGGAATAGAGAAAAGAAAGCACACAGTAAGGCTGCATGAAACATTGGCACAGAGAAGCAATTTGAGGAGCACTGAGAGAGGGCATCAAGCATTTATGGAATTTGATTTCCTAGGCCAGTATAATAATGGCATTAAATATCTTTCACACTGAAAACCTAAAGCAGAATGCTACTTTTCAAAATCAAGTGCTACAACTATGTGTGTAAATACTGGAACGAAATTCAGTTTTTTTGCCCTGGCTGTTGTGGCTCAGTTGGTTGCAGCATCCTCTGGTGCATCAAAAGATCAAAGCTACAATTTCCGGTCAACCTATGATTTCCCAGGTTGTGGGTTTGATCCTGTATCTCTCTCACATGGTTGTTTCTCCCTCTCTCTCTCTCCCTTCCCATCTCTCTAAAAATCAATGAGGATGTCATCAGATGAGGATTGAAAAAAAATAGGAATTCAATTTCTTTGGCTTCCATCACACCTTCCCATCATTCTGGGTGATTGAAAATGAATATAGAGAGAAAAATACTGTTTGCCACAGCTAAAATTATGTTTCCTGAAAATTCCCCATACAATTTAACTTATTTACTATTATCATAAAAAAACAAATCATTCTTTTTGTTTGTACTTTTTTAGCGTGAAAAGCCATGATTATAAAAATGAATTTCCTAAAGTTGAATTTTCCTTCTAGTTCCTGTCTTCTTCTAACCCTAAAACATTTCTTTTTTCTGTCCTCACCTTATATTTTTTATCTTTGCTTCCTCCTTATGCTGCCAAACACATGTACTCCCTTTCTGCGATCTGCAGCCTGATTTTTCTACGTACCTATCATATTCTAATTCTCTCTGACATAAATTCCTGTCACTCAGATATTCTCATAAATTTATCTTTTTGAATAGTCTGTCTCTTACAGTTCCTCTCTTCTGCATATTCCTTTCCTGTCGCTACAAAGCTATTCTCTCTTATTATCTGTCTCTCTTACATATTTACAGACTAATATCTAAATCAACAAGGTCAAATGCGCTTACACTCAATAAAGCAAGTAGTGCCAATGCGGCACCTCTCAACTGCACAGCTATGTCACTAAATAGTAACCTGGAAACATTCAACTCCCAATTGCATTAAGAAAGCCTTCAATGAATCTCAACATTGACCCTCTGTCTCTTAGGTAATGCATACACTCACAAACCCACATCTCATACTCGGAAATACCTTGTACCCCCCACCCACATGCACATACCCCTCCCAGTGCTGACATCAACCTCGCTCAGACATTTCAACTATTCGTAGCACTGAGATACAGAATGCAGGCTGGATTGTGGTGCATGCCACCTGGAAGGAAGGGAACTGGGACTCCTAATATTTTCGAGTCAAATATCCTTGGAAGAAAATGAGTGAAATGTCGGTGTGACAGTAGAATTGAGGGCTAAAAGGAAGTGAAATGGTAACTACCTATTCATATACTTTATATTATTATTTCTTTTAAAAAGACAAGAACATATCATCAGACTTTATCTGGATTTATTCATATTCAAGAGACATTATTAGAGTATTTTTGCAGGCAAGATTTCAAAGTGCAATCTATAACTTATAACAACACATATTTGATTACCTGAAGATAAATTTTAAAATATCATTGTCATTAATTATTTTTATTGGGAAATATGGTTTTATTAAGGCCCCTTACAAAATGTTTGGGAGACAGCACATATTTCACCACATTGTGCAGTGGCCACAGAATTAACTGTAAGGAAAAGTGAGACACAGATTGAGAGTTACCTATTCACCAGTCTAGGATAAAAATAAGTGAAACTGTATAAGTCTAAAGGAAAGAAAATGGTTGTCAAAATTCAATTAACATACATTGAAACAAAAACTTATCTTCCTGGTTCACACTTGAATGATCTGAGCAGAATCTTTTTATTTTCCTAAATTTCAAAAAATCATAGAAATATATTATACCAGGGTATATACTATGCATCTGGTATTGCTAAAAAACAGTTCATAATATAATTAAGCAGATTTTGTATCTTTAAGACTGAACATGCACTAGAACTCTATTTGTATATTAGTATTTTCTCAGGGTAATTAGAATTCTTTAACTCACCTTGCATTGATAAAAGTGATAAAGTCATTTTTTTCTGTGTAAGATTTTTGTTGGCCCATGGGTTTAAGTCATTCCATGCATTATTTTATTTTATTTTAAAAGTTATTGCATATGTTTGGAATTAGTAAATCTGCATTGTTGTAAAATATTTTATATGCAGGCACTACGGTTATATTCCAATATCCATGCATTATAGGGCTTTCCCTATTTTAAAAATTTCTTTCACTAAATTATTTTCTGACTTTTGATTATTATATGATCATTTCTAAGTAAAATATATTTCCAAACACTTTTTTTTTTCTTCAGGATAATCCATTTCACAGTCTTTGTTCCTGCTTCTTTACCCTCTCCAATGAGAAGATTTAATGTATTTCCCACTTTCACCATTCTGGTTTTCTCCCGTAGTTTTCCCTAATTCAGCCTAAGTTCATCTTTGACGAATGCATCTTCCACTTTGCTTTTCATGTTGCAGGATTTGTGAAATCAGATGCTATCTACTTGGTGATATACTTGCTATCTACTATGGTGATTCCTTTAATTCTCAAGAAGCTGTTATATCCATGGTTGATTTTACATTAACCATATCATTGAATCAAGGAATTAGAACACATGGGCTTTGCAGGAAGTCACATGAATTCTTTGGAAATTGGTTTTCTCATTTTCTTCCAACATCGAGGTCAGTATTTTCAGAGTAATATCTTACAGAAAAGACTGCACTATTTTTTTTTAAAATTTATAGATCTCTTACCACACTGGGGTAAACCTTGATCTCCTGTTCATAGCATGTCCTTTTGAATGCTCTTGTTATCAGAGTCCTCATCAGATTATTTCAGAGTCCATTCAGTGACTACCTTTATAGCTTACATTACTTTTGAGAGTTTTATGAAATACTAGAGGCCCGATGCACGAAATTCGTGCAAGCGAGGGGCGGGGGGGTCCCTCAGCCCAGCCTGCAACAATGCCAGCATCCCTCGCCTCAGACTCCGGCCCCAGGTCCTTTCCCTCCCCTCCCTCCGAGCATCCTGGGTGCAGACTCTGGCCCAAGGCCCCTCGCCTTCCCTCCCTCTGCCCGGCTGGGGCTCAGAGTCTGGCCCGAGGCCCCTGCCTTCCTCTCTCTTCACCCGGCCGAGCACATATGTTCAGCTTTAGAAGTTATTTACTTACTGATGGTTAGTAAATAACTTCTAAAGCTGAATGTGGCGCAGTGAGCCCAGCGTTCCCCACCAGGGACTCCAGCCCCAGGCCCCTCCCCTCCTATGGCACATCTGGGGTGCGAACTCCGGCCCAAGGCCCCTCTCCTCCCCTCCCCTCCTTCATTGCGGCTTCCAGCCTGAGGTCCCTTCCCTACCCTCCCTCCACCGGGCAGGGGCGCAGACCCTGGCCCAAGGTCCCTGCCCTCCCTTTCTTCCAGCCGGCTGGGGGCACAGACATTGGGCTCATGTCGCCATGAGCTCAGTGTTCCTTGCCAAAGACTCCAACCCAAGGCCCCTACCTCCCCTCCTTCCGCCCAGCTGGGGCGCAGACACTGGGCATCCCTCGAGGCAGACTCCAGCCCGAGGCCCCTCTCCTCCCATCCCTCATGCAGCCAGGATGGAATGCTGG